>NC_079148.1:38502063-38547873 GCF_945859685.1 Eupeodes corollae | reverse complement strand
TAGTTTCTTCTTCCAAACAATAAATGGCCTTGAAGTACTGAAAACTATAAATACACTGGATAAATCAGTTGGCGTTGATGGCGTTTCAGATGCAATTTTAAAAAAATCTGCTTTATATTTAGTGGATGTTTTGACGCATATTTTTAATAAAAGTGTTTTTTAAGATGTCTTCCCAAATGACTTAAAATATGGTTTTTTATACTCATTTTCAAAAAAAGGGAGCAAAAAGGATGTTAAGAACTACAGACCTTTTTCATTATTACCATCAACTTCAAAAAATTTTGAAAAAATTGTAAAAAGTAGAATCTTACGATCTTTCACAAGCAAGAATTACTTTAGATCGGGAATGTCAAAAGAAAATGCTTTATTAAATTTCTGCTGTTCAATACAACAAGGAGTGGACAAAAAAACGAAATGTGCTGCGCTTTTTTGTTGACATTACAAAAGCCTTTGATATGGTCAGTCACTCTATCCTTTTAAATAAAATTGCATGATGTTGGTTTCCGAGGATTCATCTACAATTGGTTTGAATCAAACCTGTGTAAAAAGGTCTTAGATAGTCAAATTAGGTAATGTTTCTAAGTAATTCCATGGATACTTATTTGGGTGTCCCACAAGGGTCAGTTCTTGGGCCCATTCTTTTCTTGGTTTATATTAATTTCATCTTCAATCTGCCATTTTTAGGGAAAGTTTACGCATTTGTTGATGATATAGCAATTGGATATAATTTACTAAGTCCATTAAATTTGGTTTCGGATATAAACCATGATGTAAATTTATTAAGGCTATGGTTTGCGGACCATATACTTTTAGGCAGTAACAAATCCAAACTTATAATGTTCAGCAATGGACTAAATGACATAAAGTTATTGTTCCATATTCTAGTTTTAAACTATTCAATAGCAAATGTCTAGTATCTCATTTAATAAATACCTTCAACTCTGAAGCAAACTGCTGCAGTACATGCTTCAATATATAAATAGTTAAGGATTTTAAATATTTAGGACTGAGCACTTTATGGATTTAAAGCAATATCTTCTTTCAACTGTAAGATGCTTTTGTTGGTTAAAAAATATTGTTCATTCTTTACGTTAAAAAAAAGTTTACCATGGTATTTTCCACTCGAAGTGACAATATGGTATCAGTTGTTGGGGAAGTGCATACTTAAACAAAATCCAACAATTAACAGTTCTTCAAAAAATTGGCCTAAGAAAAATATACAACACTGCCCGCCTCGCTCACTCTGCAGATTTATTTAGACAAACAGGTATTCTAAAAGTAAGACACTTGTTTTATTTTAATTTTTTGAAGATATTTTTTATGAGGAGTGGTTATTTGGAAAGCCCTTTAAGTAATACATATAATATGAGAAATTCTAACTCGGTACGACCAAACATTTTTCGAACTACACTTTTTAGGAATTCTTATACAACATAAGTTTTTATACAACATTAGTTTTCGGCCTGGTACACCACCAAGGTAGAAATGGTGATCTCAAGGCAACCTAGCCTGAGATCCTGTAGTGCGCCGTTTTGATATGGTACAACACCAAAGTCAGAAAAACTGAATTCTCTATTCAAACGCAATGAATTCAACATAAAGTTTAAGTTTATTACATAACGTCTGCGTGAACATCTTGACTTTTATTTGTCAATATTTAGAATCAAACGATTTTTATTGCTCCATTCCTAAAATTCATTAAGATCTTCTTTAGCTCTTTTCAATTCTTGATGGAGTTAATAATTCGAAAAAATGTTAACATCTTTTGCATAGATTAGCGACATAAAATTATTTAAAACAGAAGGAAAGTTATTATTAAACAAACTAAACAGCAATGGACCAAGGTGACTCCCTTGGGGTACACCAGAATTGACTTAGAATTGACATGAAGGGTTTGTCCTGAACATGACGCTATAATATCTATCTTGAAGATATAACGAAATCCATATAAAACTGTCCTTAAGTTAGTTTAATATTATTAAATTTATTAACAAGAATTTCATGACATAATTTGTCAAATGCCTTTCTGAAGTCTGTAAAGAAGCAATGGACCTGGGAGTGATTTCTGAATGCAGATCAAGGACTCAGAAATTGATTGATTAAAGATGACTGTATTCTTGTTTGTTAGGAAAAATAAGAGAAAAGGTGATTGCAGAAGAAAAATCTTCAAAGGCTGTCTTAAAATAATCTGAAAACATGTTAAAAATTGACTTTGAAGTTGGTTTGAAGAATTTTGAAATGTCGTATCTGTTGAATATCAGTCAAATTAACGTTTACTATTAACGTTTCTCCAAAACACATGGGGATTCGTAATCGAAAATAATTGAGGTTACAAAAAGTTGAAATGAATTACAAAGTTGTATTGCAGTTCTTGGTCAACCAGGCTTTATTTCTTTTTTATTTTAAAGCTTGTGAATGCAAATCAAACTATGGTTTTTATTTGCGAAGGGGGATATTATCTTAAGAATGAAATGAGATTGCATATAATCGTAAAATCTTTTCATCAAAACACAAATTTGAAAATAATGCGTTTAATGAAATGATTATGAATCTAAAACTATGATATACCCAAGGATATTTCAGAGAGCAGATATGATTTTATTACTGTTTTCGTTATACGAAAATAGTTCTTTTCATTTAAATTATGCCTTAAAATGCTATATGTAGCTCTGTTTAATGACGAAGTAGCTAAATTTAAGAAGTCAGCTCTGTATTGCTCATCTACTTTTGAAATCAGGTTGTTGATTATATCCTTACAGCATCTTTCATTTTGATTTATGCGATTGAACTCCATTCCGCTGTAGGTTGCAAGCTTTTCTAACTCTTTTGTACCATAGTGTTCTTCTCTCTATTACCGTTCTTGCAATCATTTTTGGAAGTCTCTCCTCCGGTAACTGCAGGGCTTTAATTACATATTCTGCAGGTAGCTTTATAGGTTGAATAAAAAGTGGTGATAATCCTGTTCAATGTTTATCATGTAGTTGGGCGTTGTGCTTTGCACATTGAAACATCTTTTGATGTAGCACCTCGGCAGTTTCTCCACTGTTTCATACTGGCAGTATCTCCAATATTGTGCTGCGTAGACTATCACCAACTTGATAGGGTTTGGCATCAGGCTCTCTTATCGAAATTGCGTGCTTTTGGTTTGCATGAATCCCTCCTTCATTGGATTAGTAATTACCTTTCGAATCGTTCAAAACAAGTTGTATTGGATGGATTCAAGTCTAAAACCACAAAATAAATGCTGCTGTGCCCCAGGGCTCTGTTCTATCTCCAACACTCTTTCTCATTTTTACTAATGATCTTCTGTCTGCAACATCTATTCCAATACATTGTTTCGCTGACAATAGTGCTCTTAGATTTTCATATTCGTTTTCAGATTCACTACCATCATCTTCGGATGTGGAACTGCAACGACAAAATATGATAAGCTCATTAAATTCCGACCTAAACAGCATTCCTGAATGGGTATTAAAAAACCGCGTGATATTTAATGCTTCGAAAACGCAATGCTGTCTTGTATCGTTAAAGCGAAATATACCCCCCCTGCCGTTATCCATAAATGGTAATTGCATCGAGAAAACTGAACATCTCGATATTCTTGGTATGTGTATCACCAACCACCTGTTGTGGAACGATCACATACGCGATGTCGCCAAAAATGCCGAAAGATGATCGGGTTTTCTAAGGCGATGCAAGAAGTTTTTCTTTTAAAAGACTTATATACGTCCAAAGCTTGAGTATAACTCCCATATCTGGGCTGGTGCTCCTGCAACTTACTTAAGCCTCTTGGATAGTATTGAACGTAGAGCATTTAGAATGATTGGTGATATTACCATCATAAGATCATTTACGTCACTTGAACTTAGTCGAAATGTTTCTTGTCTAACCCTCTTTTACCGTTATTTTAATGGTTTAAGCTCTAGAGAAATAGCCAGCTGCATTCCTCCCCTTTAACAGTTCAACCGTCATACTCGAGCTTCTAGGAATGCTCATCAATATACCCTCGAGCCCATCTTCGGTCGTACTGTCAAGTACAGAGATTCGTTCGAATGTGGAATGCCTTGCCACACTCTGGCTTTCCCAGCTATTGCAATATTCAGGAATTCAAAACCAATGTGCACCGACATCTCCTTTCAACCCCTCTCTCCCTTTCCTAGTGCTCACACTGTGTCTACATAATAAGGGTAATATATCCCTTTTAGTGTGCTCTTATTATTAAAAAAAAAAAAAAAAATCACCGACTCAGATACAAATTGAAAAACTTTATATTTGACATTATGGTCAGCTAAATGATTTAAAAAAACACCTCTGCCAGGTAGCAGAGCTTTTATTAGTTTTTCTATTAAGTGGGATTCCATACTCAGATTACGAGTTACCGTTACTCCAAGATACCTGTATGCTTTCACGATTTCAATGGCCTACCATTGAGATACCATTTTTCATTGCTGCAATTTCTACCTGCTCTTTTCTTAAAAATCATGACTTTTGACTTGGTAAGATTAACTGTAAGATTCCATAATTGGCAGTACGAATCAAGACGGTTAATCATAAGTTGCAAGGATTCTGGTGAGTATGCAAAAAAAACCACATCATCTGCAAAAATAAGAGCTTTTATAAAAATTCTATCTATCTCTATGCCGACTGGTAGAGAGTCGGTAAGGTCGTTGATGTACATGGCAAAGAGATACGGGCTAAGTGTACATCCTTGTCTTACTCCCATTGTCGTCTCAAACCATTCCGAAATCTCCATTCCGTTCCACACCGCCGATTGATTGTTTTCGTATAAGCTTTCGAGAACCCTTCCAAATTTTTGCTCATTCCAGCATTGTATAGCTTATATATTAAAGCTTTTCGGTCGATACTGTCAAAGGCTGCACTGAAATCTACAAAGAGGGTGTACAATTTTGTTCCTTATTCTACAAATATACCCACGAAGTTTTGCAATACAAATATGTTACCTTCTGTTAAGTAGCCGTTCCGGAACCCAGCTTGACATTCCTTAATAAGATTATTGTTTTCAATCCAGTTTGACAATCAGTAGTTTAACAATTTTGTGAATACCTTATACGCAGAATTTAAAAAGGATATTCCTCTATAGTTTGTTGGGTCTGCTAAATTGCCCTTTTTATGAATCGGAAATATGATTGCTTGTTTGAACTGGATATTTCTCCTGTTTCAAACATTTTGTTAAAAATCGCAGCTAGCTTATTGATAAAGTTGTCCGTCGCATATTTGAAACATTCTATGGGAATCCTATCCGCTCCAGGTGCCTTTCCATCTTTGAGATTTTTTAAAGCTTCACATACTTCATCTTGAGTAATAGGTGCATCCAATATTTCATTTGCATAAAAGGGTGTAGTATAGTGAAAAAATGGTATGTTAGTGTCAATAGCGTTTGAAAATAGATCTTAAGTGTTCCAGCGTCTAATTGAATGCTAATTTGGGGTGAGTCTGTACTCCGTTGCGAAAGCTTCTTTCCACTGCAATTTTTGGGGTAGTTTTATGGTTCTTGCATCTTCTCTTTGAATCATATCATTTCCAAAAGACTCAACAATGGGCACATGGTCAGAATACTGTCCCGACAATACCTCAAAATCACATATAAGGGATAACCATTCATCTCGTACTAAACACTTCTGAATGTCTTATTTTACCTAAGATCCGATTTTCTCTTCCCACTTCGTTTCCTATTTTGGCGTTGTGATCACCGATAATCATAATATAGTCTTATTGACTGAGTTCGATTAGTTGGTATAACGAATCAAAATCTCTCTCCCAGTGATAACAATGAACTAACTTTGTCAAACCTAAGGTTATTTTCAAAAGTTTCAGATCATCAAACGATTCAAATTGACACTGAATATACTTATAATTTTGTTTCTTATAACCAATTATAATTAGTAACAGTTAAGACACCTTTCCCTCATATTTCAATTGATTTGGAATTCTGTTTTAAGGAAGAAACATTAAAAAACGTGGCGCAACAGTCCTTTGAGAACTAAAACCTAGTGATTTATACTCTCAACCAATTCTGTGTGCAAATATTGTTGTCAGGCATCGAGGGTACCTACAGATTAGAACCGATTCCGAACGGCTTATTTAAGAAAACATTTTTCATGCCAAGAATTACTTTTGTAGGATTTGTCAATTTCTCACAAGAGGCATTAATCGTGAAAAAAAAACTTAAGATGGTACAGGAACCCAAGAACTCTGGCATGACAGTCCAACGCACTGACCATCATGCCACGGGTACCACGTTTTGAAGGAAGTGCATTCTGTTTTTAGTAGGACATTTTTTTCCTGAATAAAATACAGAACGATAAGTGATATTTGACTATTTTTAGATATAATTATATATATAATTACTATTTTTCATTTAGTTTACAAAATGATTGTCAATTTTCACTAATTATGATTCATAAAATTAAAAAAAAAAAATTAACATATATACCACTATATAAGAATCGTTTTAAGTAAATGATGCATTAAATTAAATAGTTTCAGCATTGAAATAAAAACACGTAGGTATCACTTCATTATACAGAAATTAGTTTTTCCAAATAAAACCACTATCAATTATATTTAAATAAATAACCAGCAGCTATAACTTAAAATAGAAGAACTTTGAAAACAATGACAAAATAATCATATAAATAATAATCTATACATGTTTGATGAACAGACTAATTTTAGAGCGTATTACAGTCGTTCGAAAACAATTATATGGGTATTATATTACTTCCGTTAAATCGTAATTACTGTATCAATAAGCTGTATTCATTATTGTTTTGTAATAAATGGTTTAAGAGCCATTATAGAATTAAGTACAAACAAAGTAGTTATTTTATATAAAAGTTCACACTTGATTCGATTCTTTAATAAAATTCTAATTTTAAAAAATGACATCCAAAAGTCTCGTTTATAATACATTTTTTAAAAAGAATAAAAGTTAATGGAAAAATAACGCTTGGATGCGACCCACATATATAAATTCCCATCCCGTCTGCCGATTTTTAAGCATTTAATTTTTAAGCATGCAATGGAACAATTTTCGGTTATCGATTTTGGAATCCGAATTTTTTTACAATTTCGTAGTCATATTGACTTTGCCAACTTTAGTAGTCAATAAGACAACTTTGGTTGAAGAAAATTGAAACTACGATTGTCATATTGACTAATGTGGTAGTCAATACGACAACCACGGTAGTCAATATTGCAAAATTCTCATGTCGAAAAAACCCAGTTAAAGAAAAAACTCCTATGAGAACCGTTTGGCAATATGGAAAAGCCAGCTGGGACGGTCTCAATGAATTCTTCAGGAATTTTACATGTTCACTATGCTTCCTCGAAGTCGAAACGTTTTCAGATCATATGCCGCTTGGAATAGCACTTTCGTGTACATCATCACAATCTCCAGTCAATACAAGACAGCTTAACCTTGTTCCAAAACTGATTTGGAACGATAGGAACCGAAACGTTTACCAAACAAACTTAAACAAAGAACTGGAGACGCTTGGAAATTTGGATATTCGTGCTGATATAAACACCCTTCTAGAAATGATTAAGAAAGCAAACCCGAAAAACAATCCGCAAAAAAATAAAGCATTAATTAAACAAAAATGGTTTGATGTTGAATGCATGAAAGCAAGGAAATTGTCGTTTAATTACCTCAATCTTTTAAGAACCCACAACCTACAGATTTTTAGAAAATTATATACGGATGCGAATAGGAAATTCAAACGATTATGTTATGCCAAGAGAGTTTCTTTTGAAAATTTAAATATTGCTGTTATAAATAACACCCGCTCATCTTCAGAGTTTTGGAAAGCTGTTAAGCATTTTAATGGAAAAATAAATACTATAGCTCTGGGTTTGCAGGCATCTGATCTTAGAGACTACTTCATCAGCGTTCTCCATCGCTCAGCAAATGGTCCTTTGGTGCAATATGCAGCTCCCTCGATCCTCGATGAGTACTTAGATGCCCCTTTTTTCCGATCCAAGAAGTGAAAGAAGTTGTTGCAAATGCAAAATTAAACAAAGCCCCAGGGGATGACCGGATCCCCTTTGAATTCTTCAAATACGCCACGGAAAAATGTATTTTTCTTCTAACATCCGAATTCAACCGAAGTTTCGAAAGTGCCTCTGTTCCGGAAGTTTTTCATAAGTCAATTATTTTTCCGCTTCACAAAAAAGGTAGCTACGAGGACCCAGCAAACTACAGAGGGATTTCCTTTCTTAACACCTGCGCTAAGCTATTTGCTGGACTTATTCACAACAGACTGTAGAAGTGGGTGGAGGACAAGAACATTCTATCGGAATTCCAGGCTGGTTTCAGGAAAAGTTATTAAACCATAGACCATATTTT
The DNA here is from genome assembly GCF_945859685.1 of Eupeodes corollae. NCBI lineage: Eukaryota > Metazoa > Arthropoda > Insecta > Diptera > Syrphidae > Eupeodes > Eupeodes corollae. The sequence goes on along the minus strand of NC_079148.1, from coordinate 38,539,505 downwards.
CTCACTGCTGAACATTGCTGATCTTTATAAAAGGAAGCAGAAGAAATTATACGCTTTCTTTATAGACTTCCGTGCAGCTTTTGACTCTGTCGACCGTCAAGCTCTCTTTTACAAGCTCTCTGTATCAGGTGTGTCAAGTAAAGTTATAAACGTGCTAAGAGCGATGTACGACAACAACTTAGCTTACGTTTGGGATGGCGAGTCTATATCCGAGGAGTTTGCAACACTAACTAGTCTTAAGCAAGGCTGTATCCTTAGCGCCCTCCTGATGAAGTGAGAGATGGAATCACTGTAGATGGATTGACTGTTCCAGCCCTTATGTATGCAGATGACATCGTGCTATTCTCCGAAACAGTAGGCAGCTGATGATAAACAGACTTGCGATATATTGCAATCGATGGAATCTGGAAGTTAATTTGCAAAAATCGAAGATGATGATTTTCAGAGGTGGGAGTGGCAGGTATTCAAGAAATGAGCAGTGGAAATATAAAGGTGCTTCAAAAACAGGTGTGTTGAACACAGTGCTAAGCAAAAGTTTTTCCGCTCTACAGCCCTGTCAATCCTGCTCTACGGAACGCAAGTTTGGGGATATTCCGCCTTTGAATCTGGCTAAAAACTAAAAAAACTATGCTTCCTCGATAGTGACGTAGATTCCAGCGCAGATATGGTTACAAATTTAATTCTTTGAGGAATGAGAAATTTTATCCCGAATAGGGTGAAATCTATCAAACCCAAAGGGAACTCATGGTTTGATTCGAGCTGTTAAGAGGTTATTAGGTTCAGAGATTTAAGTTTCTGTTGTTATAAAGCCCCCCCCCGACTGAGGAAAACCGGAATAAGTTTTAACAAGCTAGAAAGACCTGTAATGGTCATATTCGTCGAACCAAATTTTTACATGATCAGAAATTAAGGCAAAAAATACTACAATGTCCCAAAGGTAGTAAAAATTTCTGGGCATTTGTAAAAAACGTACGAAACACCACGTCATCCTCGGTTCCAACTCTCGTCCACAATGACACTCCCTATATAAGCTCGATTAATAAAGCCAATTTGCTTGCAGCACAGTTTGCTGTTAATTCGACGCTACCGGAGTGTGTCATGAGTCCTCCTATTCTTGAGAGCGTAAACGATTCTATAGGACGAATCTTCTTTCGCACTCGTGCAGTCGAAAGAAAACTGAAAGACCTTGACATACACAAATCCGCTGGCCCGGATAGTATTCCCCTATTGTTCTGAAGAGGTGTTCTTCAACGCTGGCAAAACCACTGCGTAAGCTTTTTTAAGCCTATTCTACAGGTCTCTTCCCGAGTGGATGGAAAACAGCATTTGTACAGCCTGTCCCTTAAAAAGGTGAATCATCCTCCCCCTCTATAAACTATCGTCCAATTGCACTTACGTCCCTTCTTTCTGAGGTCATTTAAACGCTGATTAATTTTCAGCTTAAGAAATATCTTGAAGAACGGAAGCTTCTTAATGACCGACAGTATGGCTTTCGTAGCAATGGGTCCACTGGTGATCTCATGGTTCATCTCACCGAACAAACCTTTACATCGTTTGATATTTCAAAAGCTTTTGATAGAGTTTGGCACTTTTTATTGCTTTTCGTATTGATGAATCTCTTCTTCGTTGGATTATAAATTACCTTTTTAACTGTTCAATCCAAGTTGTATTGGATGGTTTCAAGTCTGAAATTCATAAAATAAATGCTGGTGTACCCCAGGGCTCCGTTTTGTCTCCGACACTCTTTCTTATATTCATAAATGATCTTATGTCTGCCACTTCTAATCCATTAACCTGTTTCGCTGACGACAGTACCCTCAGCTTTTCATATTCGTTTCTAGATTCACATCCTTGTTCTTCGGATGTGGAAGCGTATGATAAGCTCATCAAATTTTGATCTTGACAGCATTGTCCAATGGGGAATCAAAAACCGTGTAGAATTTAATGCTTCGAAAACTAAATGATGTCTCCTGTCGTTAAAGCATAACACACACCCGATGTCACTATCTATGAGTGGCACTTGCATCCAAGAAACTAATCAACTGCCTTGGTATGTGTATCACAGATCACCTCTTATGGAATGATCACATATTCGATATCGCCAAAAATGCCGCTAGGTGCTTAGGATTTCTCCGAAGATGCAAGAAATTTTTCACCCCTTCTAATCTGGCTATAATCTACAAAGCTTTTATCCGTCCAAAGCTTGAATATAATTCGCATATCTGGGCAGGTGCCCCCAAAACAAGTTTAAATCTCTTAGATAGAATTCAAAAAAGGCGACAGAACTATAATCGAAGATAAGCGACAGAACTATAATCGAAACATTTACATCACTAGAACACAGTCGCAATGTTTCATGCCTTTCGTTATTTTATAGATATTTTTACAAACAATGTTCTGTCGGGTTAGCCAGTTGCATTCCATCCCTTAAACAATTCAGCAGTAATACTTGCACTTCTTGGAATCTTCATCAGTTTACCCTTGAGCTAAATTTCGGGCGTACTGTCAAGTACAGAGATTCTTTGGCCAACTCTGTTTTTCCCTCCCATTTTGATTTTCAGAACTTTAAGACCAATGGGCACCAGTATCTCCTTTTAAATCCTTCCCTTTTTTCGTAACGCTCCCACTGCGTTTAAATATAAACATTTGAAGGGTACTTATAAATCCTTGAGTGCTTGTGAATTAAAAAAAAAAAAATAGGACAAGTGCGGTAGTCAATATAACAATCGTCGATAGTCAATTTTGGGGTTGTCAAAATGATAACCAAATTATCATATTGACTACCGAAGTTGTTCTTTTGACAACTCTAGTTGTCTAGTTGACTACCCAAAATTGACAATCGAAAATTGTTCTATCCAATAGTCAATTTTAAAAAAAGGTTGTCATATTGACTATTTTGGTAGTTAATGCTACAATTTGGCCAAATTTCAGGTTGACTATCGACGATTGTTAATATGACAACTTTTTTTTTTCTGTGTATGGACCTTGAAACTTCGATAAATGTAAAAAAAATAGTTTGACAAATCGGTGGCAATAACTTCCTTTGGGAAATTAATAAAATAAAGATAAAAAAGTGCGCATACGCCCTGGTGTTCCATTCATTAGTTGTTTTATCATTTTGAGATAACACAAAACCTTTTCCTTAAATGTGAATACATATACAACTTTGATTAATTTATTGGTATTCATGTAATAGGGTTTACTTTAAAAAAGTATTCTAATTCAAAGAATCAAAATACCTTTGCGTTAACAAAGTGACTTTTTACATTTCTGAAAAAATGAAATCTTTTTTAATTAATGTTTAAGCTTAGCTATTTAAGTTACACAAATGTTAATAGTTAAGTTAATAAATTGCGGTTACACAAGGTTGAGGTCTTCAACTTTAGTGTGAACGTGTTGTAAAATTTGTTACTCAAATAACTAATAAGAACTTAACTCCATAAGTCAGACACCGTTTTTTATTTTTCACACAATTTCAACTCTCTCATTAGAAGTTATTAAACGGTGATATTGAAATAATTCTAAACAAATCCAAATTATTGTCCTTTTTGTTTTCCTTCTAGTCTCTCACAAATTTGGTTTTGTTTTAAAGCATTTTTTGTAAAAGAAGTCAACAAATTTAAATGTTTTCAACAGATTCGGTTCATTGTTATACATTTATTTTTTTTCTCGAATAGAAATAGAAGTCCCATAAGCTCCTTATTATAGCTACCTAGAGACAAAAGACTCACTTGTCTCTACAAAAGGATAATGTGTGGGATTTTATAAACGATATTATTACCGATATTCCTACATATTCTTGGATTTTCTTTGTTATTCCTACACCCATACGTATGATTGTTTGTATGTATATTAAATGTACAAAAAAAGAAAAGAACAGACTGTAATCGAAAAATTCCATTGCGGTGTGTCTGGGGCACTTGTGGGTTGTAAATTTGTTTAAGGCATCAAAACAGGCACAAAAGAACAGTCCTACCTATGTACGTCCTACATTTGTACATGAGAAGCATTATTTCCATTTAACTTAGTCTTAAATTCAAAACGAATTGTGTGTAAAAGTAATCATGACCTATTTATGTATGTGTGTATTCTATGTATGTTTGTATTAAGCTTTGTCTGGAGATAATATTATAACAGAGAATATATTAGTGAATACATTTAGGATTGAATAAATTTACCATTAATATGCTTTGTGGTTGCTGGTAACTACTTACTTACATGCATAAATTATATAAGTTAAAATGTTGGACATCGGAGATGTTATAAACTAAAAGTTTATTGATATGTTTTTGTTTTGTTTCATTAATAAGCTTACATACATAAGCAAATATTTACTGACCAACATTATGTTGTAGCAAAATAAAAAATACCTTCAAGGTTGCAAGTTACGTTTGTGTGTGTTTTTTTTTTAAAGAACTTTCAACTTTTATACTCCTCTATCCAGTTGTCAATCTGACTTTAAAATAAGATCAGATTCAAAGCTTTACTTATTCTTATGATACCGTTGAATCGTTGATTATTATTTGTATTCGTTCGTTTTCAATAATTTCGTACGAACTTTTCGAACCGATAAGGTAAACAAACAAATAATTGAGCTCAATTTGCAACTGTCAACAAAAGTATGCGCCTTAGAAAGAAAAAACGAAATTATTGAGAACCAAATAGAGGAATTACCAAAAATAAGCACAGAAAACAATCTTATGCTGCAAGTTATACCTCAAGAAGGTAAAGAAGAAAAAGATATAGCAAAAGAGGTTTGTTCCAGCTTAATACAAACAACACCACGTATTGAAAATCTCCATATCCGTGAAACAAATTCGTTCAATACTAATGTAAAAAATTTTATTGTACAATTAGAATCTAAAGAACAAGTTATCGCAACACTTAAGTCATCATCGACTCTAAAAGGCATGGGCAATCCGCCACAAACTATTAAAAATAAGAAGTACTCTGAATGAAATTAACCCACAAGTAAAATTGGTTCGAGATTCTAGAATGATCGTAGAGAAAAATGTTTTTCGTTGGAGTTCATAATTGGGAATCTTACACAACAACAACAATGGGATACCAATGCTAAATAATATTTACAAAACTGATCTTAACAATCAGCTGTGCTTCAACTTGGAGCCGAATGAAAATGACAGAACTGTCAAACAAGGAGCGACTTCTTCGTTTGGATATATGCACCATTTAGCAGGGACAACAACCAATGCGCATTATTTAGGATAGGGTAGTGTTGCCGTCTGCTATAGTAAAATAAAATCCGTAGAAATTAAAAAAAAATTAAATTATTAAGTTATAATGTAGCAGGTCTTAGTAATAAGTCTATTAACGTAAATTTTTATGATTTTATAAATAAATATGATCTTGGAAAAAACCCTGGAAAAAACCCAGAAGCTTCAAATCAATACCCACCATCTCTTTATCGATTTTGAAGCCGCGTATGACAGCATCTATAGGGAAGAGCTCTACAGAGCAATGTCTTGTTTTGGCATCCCTGTCAAACTTATCCATTTGTGCAGAATGAAGATGGAGAATGCAAGCTGCTCTATCAAGGTCGGAAAAGATCTTACCGATTCATTTGATGTCAAAAATGGTTTTTAGACAAGGTGATGCACTGTCATGCTAATTCTTCAACATTGTTCTTAAAAGAATTGTGCAAAACTCAACCGTCAACACTAGAGGCACAATCTTCCAAAGGTCCATCCAATTACTCGGATACGCAGATGATATTGACATAATTGTAATGTAATTGCATGATGTCAGTGGAGAGTTTTTGAGCATTGCAACGGAAGCGAAAATGATGGGTGTAGTGGTCAATGAGGGCAAGACCAAGTGTCCATCAAAAAAGGACACAGAACAACGACGTCTTGGACAAAACGTCACCATGGACAGCTATAACTTTGAGGTAGTTAGGGCCTTTGTCTACCTAGGCACCGCTATTAATACAGACTGAGCCTTTTCAACAACCTTTATCAATTCTACTTAATCGATGCCCATTTAAATTTTATATATTATCATAAGTCCTTTTATCAGTTAGTTAACTAACAAATAAAATCATAGGGTTACCCCACCTCCCTCACTTTTAATAATGAATCTGTAAATGATCCACAAACTATCTCAACATGTTTGCTACTTTCTTCAAACAATTCTTTACCGATGACTCTTTTGTTTCAGGTTCGGGAGATATTAAATATCTACCTAGTTTTTGTCGTGTACCATTACTTCCTTGAACAATTGATCCTGATTGGATTAAATTTAGGTTAAATTAACTGAATAAGGACTTCTCACCTCTTCTCCCATCGCACTAGTTTTTAATCTATGTTTATCTCAAGGTAAATTTCCAAATGTGTGGAAAACTTCCATTGTTACCCCAGTTAACAAGAAAGGCTCCAAAGATAGTGTTATACCCTATTTGCCAAATTGTGTGATATGTTAAGCTTCTTTCAAATCTTTCATTTCCCCTAAACAACGTGGTTTTCAGAAATTCAATTGTACAACTAATAACTTTGTGAATTTCTTGTCGTTTACAGTCCTGGAGCTTACAAAAAAAAACAAAGTTTTTTTTTTGACAGGAGGAAATCTTCAAAATCCACTATGACAGTATTCGACAATAAGTAGTGTACGACTCTTGACCACTGAAACCACCTCATCATCAGGACCAATTTTAAAGAATCGACTTCCGATTTTTCTTTCTTAACTTTGTACAATCACTTTTGGGGGAAGTTTAAACTTTTAATACTTTCCCATGTTTTTTTTAGACGATAGGCTCATGAGGCTTGGTTCTTTCTTATCTTCAAGACGGACTCCATTTCAGAATTAGTATGACTTTGCAGTCTCTGGTTTTGCGATACAGCTTATTTTTTAACAACTTCTGTAACCATTTTTTATTTGTAAGTCAAGATGTAGATCGGTATTTCTTATGTACCAAGGTGCATTAACTATTCCACGAAGGACTTTGTTTTTTAATTTTTTGATGATTTCGGTATTTGTTTTCTTTGTACAGCCCCATAACTGGATTCCATAGGTCCAAACAGGCTTTAGTACTTGATTATACAGCATTATTTTGTTTTGGATTGATAAATCAGAGTTGTTACCAAGCAACCAGTACATTTTTCTATATTTCAAGTTTAGGTCTTGTCTTTTCTTTTTGAAGTGCTCTTTTCACTTAAGCTTTGCATCCAAAGTCATTCCAACGTATTTGGCCGTATTGGCGTAAGGTACAGCTTGATTATTAATGATTATTGGAATATTGTTTATCTTTTTATTTGTAAAATTTGTATGTGAAGATTTTGTTTCATTGAGTTTGATACGCCATTTTTCGGTCCAAGCTCTCACTGTGTCGACGACATTTTGTAGTTGTACAGCTGCCTTAGAGACACATTTGTCGGGTACTAAAATTGCGGTATCATCTGCAAAAGTAGCCATTATGGTGGGATTAGCAACTGGAATATCCCTTGTGTATAGTAAATACAGGGTAGGACCTAGGACACTTCCTTGTGGTACACCGGCTTCTATTTTCTTCAATTCCGAGTATTCTTGATCTTACCTTACTCTTAATAATCGGTCTGAGATGCACGATTTCAATATTTCAAAGTACTGCCTTGGAAGATCCCTTTGCAGTTTTACTTAAGTCCCTCATGCCAAACCTTGTCAAAAGCTTGAGCAACATCTCAGAAAATAGCTGAACATACTTGTTTTTCTTTTAATGATTTTTCTATTACATCCGATACTCTATGAACTTGGTCTATCGTGGAATGTTTATTTCTAAAGCCAAACTGATGTTTTGGGACTAACCTTGTTTCTTCTATGATTTTGCCAAGTCTCTTCAGAAGCAGTTTTTCAAAAACTTTTGCCATAATTGGTATAAACGATATTGGTCAGCCGTCACTTCTGTAGGTGGTTTACCTTGCTTTGGTATGACAATTACTTTACCAATTTTCCAATGGTGCGGGACATACATGTGCTAAATTCATGTATTTATTATATATTGGAGTTTTATGAAGGCTTTCAATGGCATTTCTTTCATATCTTATCAACAAACTGTAAGTTGTTTTCAGCCGCGTTTGATGAGTATGGCTTAACAACATTCGCAAGATGTTAAGCGAAAAGGTTAGCTATTTCTTTCGGGTTACCGATCCATTTCCCATCTTGAGATTTCAAGGGCGAGTTTTGTAACTGCGGTCTTTTCAGGCGCTTGGCTGCTTTCCATAGCAAAAAATCACTTGAAACATGAGTCGTTAAATTCCTTAGGAATGTACTGAGTGAATCATTTCTGAATTTGTAAATTTGTTTTTTAAGATTGTTGCTTATACGGTTAAATGTTGTTTTATCATCTGGAAATCTAGTATTTTGCCATTTTCTTCGAACTCTTCTTTTCTCTATTATCAACTCCCTTATCTCTAAAGGATATTTTATTTCATTTTGTCTTCTATTAGAAAATGTTGGAGTACTTTCTTCAGCGGCCTGTTGCACATCAGCAATAAATTGTTCCACTTCATGGTCAATTTGCTCAATTGTATCCATGGGAAATCTTAAATTTATAAAACTTAAACAATTTATAAAAATAAATAAAGCTGACTAAATATTCACTGATTTTAGCAAAGCCTCTTGACTTTGCACCGATTTTATTACAATTCATTTCTTCTTACCTAGATAGCCACGTATATAACGTTCGCTTGAAATGTAAGATCTCTTACCCTTTTCCTGCTAACTCTGGCGTTCCACAAGGTAGCCACATAGGCCTTCTCCTTTTTATCCTCACCATTAATGATATGGGTTTGATTTTTAAATATTCCCATGTCTAAGTTTTCAAAGAAGAATATTTCAAGACTATTACTTTGATTCATGATTCTTACCTTATTCAACTAGATCTCGACAATCCCTCAGTCTGTTGTGAAAAGAACTACTAGTAAATAAATATCAGTCAATTAATTGTTCACGAAAGCGAGTAAGAACTTCACATAGCTAATACTTTCTCCATAACCAAGTCATGACCTCCATTGAAGTAATTCGTGGCTCTTTTCAGCATATACATTTTTAAAAACTTAATAATCCCAAAAAAGTATGAATACAACTTTCGAAAAAGAAGTAAAGGTAAAAAATCCATTCATGTTAATTTGGTAAGCAAAAGAATGAAATATGCCAACAAATCAAAATCAAGTACTCACTAATAGTATGCATTCCACAAATAAGCAAACTAATTAATTGATTATAAATAAAATATAAATTTGCATTGCATATTAATGTAGATAAGTTCATTATGCAAACTCTCCTAAGCTCGTTCTCTTCATACCATCAAAGCGATATTGTTACGTGACGCGGCACGGCACGGCCCAATATAACATAATATGTCTCACAACTTGAAAATATGCCCACGACACCGTTGCGTTGCTTTGGTTGTCCAATGCAGCATAAATCTTAAATTCGTTTCCGGTTAAATATGTATATTCTGATGTGATATTAGACACACACGCTCCATCCGGCCGTCTATCCTTTTTGGACATCAATCGGTTTCAAATTAGCATATCCAATATATGAACAAAACGCATATACAAAGGTACCTATACCTAAAACACAGGATTTACCATACGTCCTATATAGCCAGTATACCAGGATACATCGATATTTCACAAAAGCAGGAAGCCGATTGCATATAGCGGTCACGCCACCAAATGATGCAGTTCTATCTTTCATCGTCCATCTTGTTGAATGTACCCGCATTGTTGCCCAGGATCATTTAACAATCATGTCCTTGTTCACGTTCATCTCTCTGGCGCTCTCGTCCCCAGCTTATAGGTTAGGTTAAACAAATTTCATAGTTAGCGTAAATGGAATTCCTCAAATTATCCACCGGAATTGCAGTTGCAGGAAATTGATCCAGATCCTAGGCCAGAAGTTGTTGGCACCGAGGACGAATTATTTTCCTGCCCTGTCACCATCATCATTGCATGCGGATTGTTAAAATTGAAAAGTCTAAATAAATAGTTTACATAAGGCGACCGGTCTGTAGCCTGCAGGTGGTTTTTGTATTCTTTCCAAAAATATACCTCATTTCGTCCTTTAAAAAAAAAGGAAGGTATTAGGTATGAAGGGGTTTATATTATTTGCTCAATAAGTCCAATTTATTCGAAAACACATTAATATTAGAAACCAATTTTATTTGCTCATATATGTATGAGTATAAGTGAATTTATTTGTATACAGAAAAACAGACACAGAGACAAACAGCAAACAGCAAAGGCAATTTATATCATTTGGTCTAAAATTCTGACCACGAAATGCGATTATTTAGAGATTTACATTTGGTATTGGCCAACCGCACGAGAAATTGTATTCAAATTAACAAATGCTTACCCGACAAAGAAACACGATCTTCTAGATTTTATTATTTGAGAAGAAAATGCCTAAAGGATATCTTTATACGATAGGGTGATAGAGAATGGAGATTAAAAGTCAAGGATACAAACAGACATTTACACAAAATGTACATATGTACATTGAATGGGACAGCAAGGATTTTATTCATTGATATGGATGTAGCATTCAGCAGGTTGTAGGGTTGATATGAATATTAACATCTGAATCTGATTTCTTATACGATGCCAATAAATGGAGAACGAGAATGAGATGTTCGAATGTAGGTAAGGTATAGGAACCTATACCTATAGAAAAGAAGAAGATTTAAGGCTTAATCAAAATAACACATTCTCTTGTGTTATTTCAATTCGACACGGAAGGAAATTGATTAACTAGGGATTTTAGGGATGTGTCAAGATAAGAGTACTTATGCATACTTACGTTTATATAGACTACACAACATATCTGTGGTATAAGGAAGGAAGTAATATGTTTTATTTTTGCCTGTTTGTCTATTCGAAAACTAGGATTTCGGAATATGTTTATAGCAAAAATGAACAATTGGGGTTGTTATGTTTTTTTGGGTGAAATAAATTAAATAGTCAGGATATCGAATTCCAGTGAATTAATTTCCTTAATTAATGTTTATATGGTTGAGAGTATTCTCTTATAGTAATAAAGTCTATTTCGTTTTTTTTCCCTGCTCTCATTATATCTGATGAATAATGAATTTCTAACAGGTACTTTGATATTACTTTCTGGTACGTCAAAGTGATGCGTAATCCTTCGAAGAAAAACTCGTAATCAGCGAAAATTTCAAGAATTTGTTATCGTTCTTAAAATCCTGTTTGATATTTACTCTTGTCTTAAACCCATGGTTTTCTTAAGGGAGAAAATTTCACTTTAATGGATTAAACAATAAATTTTAAATGTTTTATTCTAGATTTTTTAGAGAAAAGCTAAGCCAAAGAAAAGTTTTTGATATAATCAGGAGTTTAAATGTCATTTTCTCTGTAATATTTTAATAAAGACGAAGATTGAAAAAGAAATGGAAGCGCCACTTGTGACCAAAACGAAAATAGTTTTAGGATATTCAGTTGTGATTACCACTTCGAGAAGTATTTCTGTGAAACTGTAAACTGTTACTCCAATATGTCCCTTTATTTTTTTTTTTCAATATTTAACCAAATTCAATGTACTGTTGATTGAATCATTTTTCAGAGCAAAGAAGAGCTCGAAGAAAATGGCAAAATACTAGATTTCCAGATGATAAAACAACATTTAACCGTATAAGCAACAATCTTAAAAAACAAATTTACAAATTCAGAAATGATTCACTCAGTACATTCCTAAGGAATTAAACGACTCATGTTTCAAGTGATTTTTCGCTATGGAAAGCAGCCAAGCGCCTGAAAAGACCGCAGTTACAATACTCGCCCTTGAAATCTTAAGATGGGAAATGGATCGGTAACCCAAAAGAAAAAGCTAACCTTTTCGCTGAACATCTTGCGAATGTTTTTAAGCCATACTCATCAAACGCGGCTGAAAATAACTTACAGTTTGTTGATAAGAAAGATGTAATTAAAATACCAATTGTAAGACTTAAAGAAATAAAAATTATGTGTTTTCATCAACTACCAAATAAAAAATCAACAGGTTACGATCTAATCACTGCTCAGGTTATGAAAAAAATGCCATTGAAAGCCTTCATAAAACTCCAATATTTAATAAATGCATGCCTTAGCACCGGTATGTCCCGCACCATTGGAAAATTGCTGAAGTAATTGTCATACCAAATCAAGGTAAACCACTTACAGAATTGACTGCTTGCAGAGCAATATCGCTTATACCAATTATGGCAACATTTTTTGAAAAACTGCTTCTGAAGAGACTTAGTAAAATCATAAAAGAAAGAAGGTTAAGCCCAAACCTTCAGTGTGGCTTAAGAAATAAACATTGCGCGATAGACCAAGTTCATAGAATATAGAATGCAATAGAAAAAGCATTAGAAGAAAAACAAGTATGTTCAGCTATTTTCTTAGATGTTGCTCAAGCATTTGACAAGGTTTGGCATAAGGGACTTGAGTACAAACTGCAAAGGGATCTTCCCAGGCAGTACTTTCAAATATTAAAATCGTACATCTCAGACCGATTGTTTAGAATAAGGTACGATCAAGAATACTCGGAATTAAAGAAAATAGAAGCCGGTGTACCACAAGGAAGTGTCCTAGGTCCTACCCTGTATTTACTTTACACAAGGGATATTCCAGTTGATAATCACACCATAATGGCTACTTTTGCAGATGATACCGCGATTTTGGTACCCGACAATTGTGTCTCTAAGGCAGCAGTGAAACTACAAAATGCCGTCGACACAGTGCGAGCTTGGACCGAAAAATGGCGTATCAAACTCAATGAAACAAAATCTTCACAAATAAACTTTACAAATAAAAAGATAAACAATATTCCAATAATCATTAATAATCAAGTTGTACCTTACTCCAATACGGCCAAATACCTTGGAATGACTTTGGATGCAAAGCTTCAGTGGAAAGAGCATCTCAAAAAGAAAAGAGAAGAACTAAACTTGAAATATAGAAAAATGTGCTGGTTTCTTGGTAACAAATCTGATTTATCAATCCAAAACAAAATAATGCTGTATAATCAAGTACTAAAGCCTGTTTGGACCTATGGAATCCAATAATGGGGCTGTATAAAGAAAACAAATACCGAAATCATAAAAAAATTCCAAAACAAAGTCCTTCGTGGAATAGTTAATGCACCTTGGTACATAAGAAATACCGATCTACATCGTGACTTATAAATAGAAATGGTTACAGAAGTTGTTAAAAAATACGTATGGCACAACCAGATACTACAAAGTCATACTAATTCTGAAATGGAGTCCGTCTTGAATATAAGACCATGTTCGGAGATTAAGAAAAACCAAGCCTCATAAGCTTATGGTCTAAGAAAAAAACATGGGAAAGTATTAAAAGTTTAAACTTCCCCCAAAGTGATTGTACAAAGTCAAGAAAGAAAAATAGGAAGTCGATGATGAAGTGGTGGTTTTAGTGGTAAAGAGTCCCACACAACTTGGTGTCGAATACTGCCAAGTCTTTTTTGTAGATTTCCTTCTGTCAAAAAAAAAAACTGCGAGTTTGGTGAACTAACTTTTGTTGGAGCAGAAGGAAAATCTGTCATAGATTATTGCATGATAGGAGGGACATGGAGCGACTATTTTCTTGATTTTAAAGTTGATGTAGTGACATTCTCGGATCATCTACCCACAACTATGAAGTTACGAGTCGGTGGATGTGGGGAGGATGGTAGCAGTCGTTTACAAATTGTTACCAAAATTAAAGTGGAATCCTAATTATCTAGCTTTCTATCAGAGTAGCCCCAATTCTTTATTGATGAATGTGGATTCCGAAATAATTCCATAAGTTCTGCATATCCAGCCTTTAGAACCAACCATAGGATGACATTGCCAATAGAACCTTGGTTTGATAGTCAGTGTATACGTGCTAGACAGAGATCTTTTACGTGGCTGAAGACCCTTCGAGTTTACAATAATGAATACAGCAAAGATAAATACTTTGAAGCCAATAAGATATACAAATACCCTTGTAAAAAAAAGCGAAACCAATGTTTTATAGAAGAGTCTAGGAGGTTGTCACACTGTAAGAATGCTACACATTTTTGGAGTCTGGTAAAGCTCTTGAATGGAAATAAGTTTAAGATTCACCGAAATCTAACATCGACTGCGCTCTGTCAACTTTTTAAAGAACTCTTAAATTCCCGTCCAGCTCCGTAAATATATCGTTTGCTGAACCATAATTCGTCAATATTCTCTAAGATGCGCCAATAACACAAGAGGAGATAAGACGCACTTTAAAAACCTTAAAAGATGGCAAAGCGGCAGGCACCGACAGAATACTGGCTGAGTTTTATAAAAACGGAACATCGGAACTTATTGAAAGACTTTATATTTCTTTCAACCAAATTCTGGAACATTGTATTATACCGCAAAAGTTTAAAGAGGCCTTAATTATTCCGATACACAAAAAAAGAAGTACACAAAATCCAGAGAACTACCGTGGGATAAGCTTTCTTAATGCATCATATTAAATATTTTCGTCCATTTTGCATCAACGACTCAATGAGTGGATAAACGAAAACGGGTTATTAAAAGAATTTCAAGCTGGTTTTAGGCCTGGTTACTCTACGATCGATCACATCTGTGCTAAAAAGTATCATCGAAACTTTTCTTCAAAACGGGAAAAAACTTTACAGCTTTTGACGCTGTGGATAGGCGAGCGGTTATCTACAAACTCTATGCACTGGGGATGTCTTAAAAGTTTGGAAAAGTCTTACAAAATCTGTATAGCGAAACAAAGGCAGCTGTTTGGAATGTTGAGGAATTTTCGGAATGGTTTCAAACCGAATGAGGTGTTCGACAGGGCTGTACGCTGAGCCCTCTTCTATTCGCACTTTTTATAGAAGATTTAACAGATTATATTTCTAGAGGAGTTGAGTTTGCGGGGACCACTATAAAGGTTCTTTTCTACGCTGACGACATAGTACGAGTACTTCTATCAGCAGCACCACAAACGCTTCAATCGATGATCAACTAACTATATAGGTACTGTACTACGTGGAAACTCCAAGTGAACCTTAACAAATCGAAAATACTGGTCTTCAGAAATGGAGGTGGAAGAAATAGTCAAAATGAAAGAAGAAAGAAAGGTTCTTTAATTCAATACCTATTGAGGTCGTAGATGATTTTATATACCTAGGAGTATGTTTTACAAAAAACTTAAGTATGGAAAAACATCTTGATGAAAAACTCTCTAAGGCTAAGAGTGCGATTGGAGCTACATGGAAAAAGTGTTTTGGCAACAAAAGTGTTGCGCATAGCTGTAAGTTTCGTGTATTTGAAGCAGTGTCGGAATCAGTACTATTTTATGCATCGCAAGTATGGGGTTACAAACAATACGATTGCGTAGAAAAGTTGCTGAGGTTTTTTTATTAAAAGGATATTTCACCTCCCGTCCAACACACCAAACTACGTAGTTGCATAGAAACTGGTCTCTCACCACTCTTTATTGAGACGCTGAAAAGTCAGGTAGACTATGTTATAAAAGTTCTACATATGAATAATGATAGATTTCCAAAGAAAGCAACTTTGCACGTAATCAACCCAAGTCTCAGTTGATATAAGGAATGGAAGGAGCTCTCGCAATGGTGTGGTATCGAATTGAACCTGCATGTTGGAAATCTCAGTGAATGAAGGGGTAAACTGTAAGAGCTTACTGCCTTCGTTGACGAGAAGCTTAGGGAGAAGTACATTGAAGATGCAGCCAGCTCTAACCACAGAGTAATCTACACTCAACTTTGTCATAATCTAGGCCCAAAAAACTACTTTAGGGATGAGAATTTCGTGGAAGAAATTTCAACGATGTTGAGACTGCGTGCTGAACTTCTTCAACTGAATTATATGCCACACAGAGAGGATCTCTCAATCTTATGTAGTTTGTGTAACCTCAGGGAAAGAGAAGATGTTTTTCATTTCCTAGGGAAATTTCCGGTTTTAATGGAAACTAGGCGATCCTTCTTCAGCTGCAACTTCTTAACTGAGGCAGAAATGATAGCCTATCTTATACAGCTACTAACTAACATACATAGTAACGAATAATAACGCTAACAATATTAAAAATTAAACAATCATAGCAACTTTTCTGAATTATGTTATATCAAAAGAATGTGACATAATGTTTGGGAATTTGGTATTTAAAAAATGCTCAAATCTAAAAACTTCTGAAATAGTTGAAAGACTCACGATATTTCAGCTTAGTCTATTTGTTCTTACTTGCTTTGAGTTTTAACTTCTCAATTTTAAGTTTTTGCTAAAAAATACCCAATGCAATTTTAAACTAAGCTAATAAATTCTGCTTTTAGCTGCACATTAAGAATGTTAGTTGGTGTTTTAAATTGGAAATTTTGTAAATTTTCGACGTTTTTCTGACCCTTACAATATAACTCAAAACTTGAGAGTTGTTTGTGTATTTGAGCCTACGACCGTCCGGTGGGGAACTTTTCTTCGCTGGCCATATTTATAAAATCTTCAGAGTTTTTGACTTCACACCGACTAAACTAAAGGCTTTAAAAATGGAGTAGTTGAAATTCTTTTATTATAGCAATTAAAATAAACCCGTGGCATGATGGTTAGTGAGTTAAACTGTCATGCGAGAGGTCTTGGGTCCGATCCCTGCCTGTGCCACCTATCACAGGCAGTAATCATGGGTACTGACTCTTAAGAGCAAAAAGCTTTCTCAAATAAGCCGCTCGCATCTAGCATATAAACTGTAGGTCCCCTCTATCCCTGTAATTACTCGCACAAAGGAATGGTTGGGAGTTGTAAGTCACTAGGGCCAGGTTCTTCATGGTCTGTTGCTCCACCTAATTTATTTATTAACTTCCCATAGGCTGTTCTTGTAATGGGTCCGATTTGTGAAATAGAAAATGTTGACATTTCTCGACGTTTCAAGGTCCCTAGAGTCGAAATAAATGATTTTTAGAAAGATGTCTTACGTGCTTTCGAACGTCCGTACGTCCGTATACGTCGACGTTCGCGAAGTTTTTTTCGTCGTATTTTTATAAATCAAAAAAACTGAAAAAAAAATTTGTCACCTCAAACACCTCAAAATAATGTTTTTTACATCTGATACAATTTTGAGAAAAATCGAATGGACAGTTTTTTTATAAAAATAAAAATCTTAAAAAAAAACATTAATCAAAGTTGGTAAAAGTTTAAGCCGTGCTTTCGATTGCATAAGACGTGTTCTTTTTCTATTCGTAAGCTTTCGTTAGACACCATTCCCAAACGTATAAGATCGCCGGTTCCCGGGGACAAACACTTGTCCTCGGATAAAAAATTGTGTTCCACGATGAATCCTGTTTATAAAAATAGATTTACCCCGCTTCAATGTCATCCAGATACTGACAATTCGGATATGGAAGACTTGGAACCACCCCCCGCTAAAAATGTATATGTGCCACCAATTAAAGTTCTGCGAAAATCGCCAGAATATATTCACGCGCTCATGAAAACATTAAAAGTGAACGATTATTCAATCAAAAAACTTTCAATTGGAATAAAGATAGTGTGTGAATCGCTTGCATCATTTAATATAGTGATAAATAAACTCAAAGACGAAAATTGTCAATATTTCACTCACGATTTGAAAGGAACAAAATCATTTAAAGTTGTGCTATACGGCTTAGAAGATTTAGAGATAGATTCTCTTAAAAATGAACTAATTTCACTCGGTCTTCAGTGCATTGAAGTAAAAAAAATAACTAAGAACTATGATCATTACATTGATACCTTTTATCTTGTGTCTCTTATGAATGGATCTATTAAATTAACTGATCTTAAAAAGAATTTTCGATCTATTCTTCACACCCAAGTGAATTGGAATTTCCAAAAGAAAATTAAAGGTAAGCTCACACAATGCCACAATTGCCAAATGTTTGGGCATGGGCAAAGAAATTGTCACATTAAAACTTTTTGTGCCAATTGCGCTGGCCATCATAACACATCTGAATGCGACAATGCTGCTGCTGTAAAATGTGCCAACTGCAATGGGAATCATAAGTCTACTGACCCATCATGCATCAGTAGAATTAAATATCTGCAAATAAGAGAGAAATCAGCTGTTCGAACACCAAATCGTCACTCATCACCTCATGCTTCACCACCACAAGCTGAGCCTACATTTAACTCTGTTCTAAAACCGGTTTCACTCTCATCAATAAATGACTTTCCTATGCTCCCACTCCCGCACAAGCGACGTGTTGATGTTCCGAATAAAAGCTGCGCGAACTCAAGCTCGCATATGCCCAACTCTTCTCCCACTCATATCGCGTGGGATTCTCACTCGCTCAACACTCAACTCCCAATGCAACCACAACTAGCAACATGTTTGACAACAACAATGTTGATACGAATGTCAATCTCTTTTCTATGGATGAATTAAACGCTCTCTGTTTTGAAATGATTAATAGCTTATCTGTTTGTAAAACTAGAGTAGATCAATTTAATGCGATCGCACGTTTAGCAAATAAGTTTTTGTATTCAAAATCAAATGCTAAGTAATATGACAGACACACACATAAAAATTGTAACTTGGAATGCTAAAGGCATTCGAAATAAGTTTCAAGAGTTTTTAAATTTTCTGAATAGTAATGACATTGACATCGCACTACTAACTGAAACTTGGCTTAGTTCTGTAATCAAACTTCCATCATCCAATTTCAAATACTATCGGTTGGATAGAGTTGATCAAATGGGTAGTGGGGTTGCAATTATAGTACGGAGGTCGATTCGACATTCGCTTTTACCAATAATTCCGACACGAGTTGTTGAAAGTATTGGTATCGAAATTATGCTTAAAAACCAAACATCAATAAAAATTTTGTCTGTGTACTTTCCTGGTGGAACTTCTTCTGAACTCAAAAGAAAATGGTTAACCCAAGATTTAAAAAAGCTTTTTTACAATTAGCGGTGCTTTTTTGATAGGCGGTGACTTTAACTGTCGCCATAGAGATTGGGGATGTTTAAGAGCTAACGCTTGGGGAAATATCTTAACAAGTCTGCCCTTGTCAATTCCAATTAATATTTCTTACCCTCCTTGTCCAACATATTATCCTTCAGGTTCACGTGGTAGTCCTTCTGTTCTTGACTTGTTTGTGTCAAATGTACCATGTCTTATATCCCAACCAACTAGTTTTCAAGCTCTCAGCTCTGACCATAATCCTGTTTTTTGTAACCTTTTATGGTCGGGTGAAAAAAATGTGCAATACTTTCAAGATCTTAAAAAAGCAAACTGGTTTTGCTTCAGAAGAAAAATCAATAAAAAAATCCAAAGTAACCCTACACAGCTCGAAAATGTTAACTGTAAAGATGATGTGGATCTTCTGATTCATGACTTTACAGAAAACATAAACTCTGCAATAGATGAAAGTGTGCCTAAAAGAGTAAAGAGAGAAACTTTACATACAAAATTACCATCTAATATACTAGAATTAATTAAATTGAAAAATCTCCATCAAAGGAATTGGCAACGTTATCGTCAACCCTTCTCTAGAAGAATGGTTTCTTATTTCAGTAAGATGATAACAAATGAGCTTATGAAACATCGCAACCATGAATGGAATAAAAAGCTAAGTTCTCTAGATAAAAACGATAAAACTTTTTGGAATATAATTAAAATTGTTAAAAATAAAAATAGAACTCTTCCATTTTTAAAGGACTCGACTTCAATATACTTCACCGACAATGAAAAGGCTGAAGAACTTGCAAGGAATTTTTCAAAAAACCATTTGGTTTCACAAAACTTAGGTGACAGGGAGACAAATGATCTCGTCAAAGTCCAAATTCAAAATACAAATGCTCTAAATGTGACAACACCATCAAATGCTTTTGTTAACGAAGAAAACATAAAGAATATTATTAAAAACCTCGTAACTCGGAAAGCCGGAGGCCTAGATGGTATAAAAAATGTTTATCTGAAAAACCTGTCAAAGAACGGGATTAGGTACTTAACATTTATAATCAATTCATGTCTTAAACTTCAATATTTCCCCAATGTTTGGAAAAAGGCAAAAGTTGTGCCTATTTTGAAAGCTGGTAAACCTCCAGATGTTTCTTCAAGCTACAGACCCATTAGCTTACTAAGCAGCATAAGTAAAATTTATGAAAAAGTCATAAAAGATCAAATTTCAAAGTTTGTTTCAAATTCAAACCTTCTTCCTGACGAGCAATTTGGTTTTAGAAGTTGTCACAGCACATCCCATCAAATACAAAGAATTTGTAACCATGTTAAAGAACATCGTTTACATGGACAGTCAACAGGAATGATAGTGTTAGATATCGAAAAAGCTTTCGTTTCGGTATGGCACGATGGTCTTGTATATAAAATGATAAATTTTAAATTTCCCGTGTACTTGTGTAAGATCGTTCAAAGTTTCCTGTCTGGTAGATGTTTTCAAGTGCATGTCGATAGTGGTATTTCAAATTTACGTTCTTTCTGTTTTGGAGTGCCACAAGGATCCGTCCTTGGACCATCTCTATACAACATATATACTTCTGATTTCCCAGTGCTTCCTTTTTGCAAATCAGCATTATTTGCTGATGACACCGCAATTTTTTCATCGCATGAATTTTCTCTCAATATTGAGACAAATTTAAAAAATGCGATTAAAATTTTAGAAGTATATTATAGCAAATGGAAAATTAAACTCAATGCTGGAAAAATGCAAGCCATCTTTTTCTCCCGAAAAAGAAAATCTTGTTTCCTTCCCAGCAGCCAAATCCATATTAATGGAAATATAATCGATTGGAATCAGACTGTAAAGTATCTTGGAGTACATCTAGATACCAAACTTACCTATAGGGTTCATATTAACACCACATTAAAGAAAATTAATCTTGCTATCAATATGCTTTATCCATTTATTAACAGAAAATCACCACTATCTACCAAAAATAAAATACTAATTCATAAACTTATTTTCCAATCAATATTGCTATATGGGTGCCCTATTTGGAAAAATGCAGCAAAATCTCACATTAAAAAACTACAAATCTCTCAGAATAAGATTTTGAAAATGATGTTAAATCTTCCTTGGCATCATTCTACACTTGATTTGCATAAAAAGGCGAATGTCGAATTGATTTCCGATAGGATTTGCAAGCTAACGAATAATTTTTACAACAGTTGCGAGATTTCGGAAAATCTACTTATACAACAGCTTACTTACCTGTGATAATAAACAATTAACTTATTTCGTTTTCCTCTTTCTATATTATTTATTTTTGTACTATATGTACTAAATGTTCAATTGATGTCATTTATCTATTTTTGTTTGTATCTATTTTTTTATTTATTTGTTTATTTATCTATTAATTAATTAATTTATTTATTTATTTATTTATTATTTATGTATGTATTTATTTATTTATATTTTATTTATTCATTTATTTAATTACTTATTTATTTATTTATTTATTTATTTATTTATTTATTTATTTATTTATTTATTTATTTACATATTTACTTATTTATTTATTAATTTATTTATTTATTTATTAATTTTTTTGTTTATTTAATTATTAACTTATTTATTGTTTTTCATTCACGTTATTTTTTTTTATATACTATTATGTAAATTGTTTATTTGCTGTATATTTCCTTGTTGTATTTATTAATATCTTTAAATTATTTATTGTTTCTATTTTGTTATTATTTGTTTACTATTTATTTACTTGTTATTTATTGAACTAGTGTTGAGTTGTAATTGTTATTATATAATAATAATATGTAAATTTGAGCTATAAACTCTTTAATTATCATGTATATTATTGTATACAAGTATGTATATTAGCTTATACATACATATTATTTTATTAATTTAACACTTTTTTTTTCTAATCTATATGGAGGTTTTTCAATCGTGTTTTCCTTCTATAAAAATTTACTTTATTATTTGTTCTTTTTCTTTTGTAAGATAATGTTTCAGTAGTAAGAAAATATATTTCATATCTCTGAATGTAAAACGTGCGGTCATAGGCTTTTGAAAAATTATCACGAAATAAAATAAAAAAAAAAAAAAAAAAGTTGGTAAAAATTAAATATCGATTCAAATATCTTTTCAAAATCTTGAAATTTAGGCTTCAAACTTTCGAAAAGAATTTTGAAAAAAATCGTATTAACATTTTTTTTTACAGAAAATAAAAACCTAAAAAAAAAATTAATAAAAGTTGGTAAAAAGTTGGTACATATGGACAAACTTTTAAGCAAGACAAATCGACAGACGGGATGGGAAGTTTTCAGTGTGGGTCGCATCCCATCCTCTTTTTTTTAAACGAAAACTTGAAAAAAATTGGTAATAATGGTTTCCGACTAAATATTGTAGTCAAAGTTTTTTATCATTAGCAAAATAATGTTGCAAACTTATTATTATATTTTAATAGGAAAATCCAGCAGACAACTTTTTTTACGAAACACGAAAAACTACAAAAACAACACAAATATGAGTAAATAGATTTCGAATTCATGCGAATAAAGAAAAATCAAAACTTTTATCTATGTTTTAAAAAATCGTTTTTAACTGGAAATACACTCTTAGTTTGATGTTATTTGTTATTTCATTCAATTTACTTAAAAGGGCGCTGTGTGAACTAGGATTTCATTTAATTAATTAGATCAATATCTATTTGACATAACAACAGCTAAGCTTAAGCTTTCAATCTTGTTTTAACCCCTATAATAATTGTTGTCTTTCAAGTGAAAGACAAATTGAATTTAATAAAAAGAACTTAACTTGTATCTAAAGTATGTATATTCTTTCAGCATTGTTTTCTTCAGCTTTCTTTATCCCTACCCCTTAAGTAGAGGAATACTTTCATGTGTATACAATTTACCTTTTGCAAACCTTTGCAGTTTATCAAAATATGATTCTATATCTATTTCTGATTCTATTATTCCACCACATTTTAAATCAGATCACTAAGATACTATCTCCCTCTATATTTCCCTGTCTCTGTCTCAATCTCAGTATTCCAGAGATAATACAATTCTGCTTCAAAACGAACCCTAGGGAAAGCTTTAGAAAGCAAAAAGTATAAAGTCATACGAGTATAATATTTGGTGAGCAAGAAGGGTACCAAAATATCAAACGCTTCCTAGACAATGTTTTCATTGAATTTTGGTCACGTTGCAATGTGAAGTCATTGCAACTGCTGCTGCTGAGCTGTGCCACCATCATCATCCTTTTGGGAATTTCCCAATGCATTTTGCTGTTGAGGCGAAAATTTTTCAAAAATACACATATGGGTCCACCTGAAGTGCAATATTCTTCTATTTCTCTGGGAAGGTATAAAATTGTAGAACACAAAAACAGAAGACGGAGAAGAAATAGAGCAGGAAATATTATTAGAAACCCAGTCAGGGACTGAAAAGTTTATTTATTTTTTCGTTATTTTCTGTTTTTAATATTGGATTAGAACTGTTGCCAAAAAATAGAAAAATAATTGTGTGTGTTTTTTATATAACTACCTACGTTTTGTTTATGGTCGGAGGTGAATATGGGTTCAATTGTTTATTCAAATTAAAGTTTTTCATTATTTAAGGACTTACGAATTCATAGAAGTCTTTTACTCTTTCTAGAAATTGTTAAACATTATTTTAAAGAAGAGAAATTACTGCATAACGGAGTATAAATGTTTGCATGTTGTACTTTCTCCCCATCTGTGCGAATATTGAAAAGTTAATTTAAATTTTTACTAATATCAATAATTATACACAAACAAACAAAATAAAATCTTGAAAGGACGAAGAAGGCGGCTTATAGAAGTCGAAGAGTAAAAATACGATATTAGGTAATGAAAAAAATAAATACTTCCACTTGTCGAAAAAGTACCTGAAACTGGTATGATAGAAAATAAGGATCATGTTCTTATTTAGACAGATATACAAGAATGTGGGACTTAATTCAGGAATTGGAGAACACTAAAATGGTTGAAATTTATCTTACAGCACGCAGTCAACCTGGTATGTATTAAGTCGTCTATGTATAAGCCTTTTTCAGTAACTTCTGGCGTTCCGCAAAGTAGTCATTTAGGTCCAATTCTTTTCCCTATTTTTATTAATGATCTATCTAATTGCCTTTTAAAGTCAATGCGTGTCATATGTTTGAGGATAATTTAAAACTTTTTGAACAATATTACCAGTTAGTGCAATACAAAGCAATTAGCCCTGAACATTTCTAAATGTCAGTGTTTTTTGATTACAATTCGATCTTTTACGATTATAACATTTAAAACCATATTTGTCATAGATTTTCTTCGAAAAAAGATCATAGAGTAATTTTACATCTCACAGAATTCATGGTGAACAAAGCAAACTCCATGTTGGGTTTTATTTCACGTATTTCCTTTGGTCTTAAGGGGCTCATACACACTCCAGAAATATTGCTGCGTAGTGTGGAATAGCCATAACAATTTTCATATATTAAGAATAGAAAAAGTTCAAACTAGATGTACAAGATTTGTAGTAGTACACAAACTATGATCGAACAAGATGCCCGCTTACTGCCTTTCAAACATTAGTTAACCACTCAAGGACGCTTGGTATAAAATGTATCAGTGACATCGGAGCAGTGCACAATTCAGCTGTCAATTCCTTAAAACCTGTCTCGGTTCCTCGACTTGAGCTATATGCGCTGCCCTTCATCTTTTGCGGTTGCTGAATATGATAAGATCTTCGATATCAATAGACGTTCCTTTTTTTGCGTGGTGTGATTCTCTGGTTGTACTTCACTGGTTGTCCTCTCCACCGCGTCGTTGGACTACATTCGTCGCGAATCGTACAGCTGCAATTCTTGAAACTATCCCTCGTCATTCTTGGAACTACATCGCATCCGAGTCAAATTCTGCAGAATGCGCCTCGCGTGGTATTTTGCCATCAGCAGTAACAGATCATCCATTGTGGTGGAGTGGTCCAAATTGGTTGTCGCTGCCTCAAGACTTACTTACTTACTTACTTAAGGTGGCGCTACAGTCCGGGGCGCACCTGGGCCTCAACCAACAAGCGTCTCCAGCCAGCTCGGTTCCTAGCTAGCTGTCTCCAGTTTCGCACGCCAAGTTGGTTGAGGTCCTCTCCCACCTGCGTGCGCCACCTCAGTCGCGGTCTTCCTCTACTGCGCCGCCGTCCCTCGGAATTGCATTCGAAGACCTTCCGGGCTGTAGCGTTGATGTCCATCTGCTCTACATGACCTAGCCATCTTAGCCGTTGAACTTTAATTCTGCTAACTAGGTCAGTGTCGCTGTACAGCCCGTACAGTTCGTCGTTATATCTTTTCCTCCATTCTCCATCTATGCGTACGGGACCAAAAATCACCCGAAGAATTTTTCTCTCGAAGCATCCTAAGACCCTCTCATCTTTCTTGGACAGGGTCCAGGCCTCAGCGCCATAAATGAGAACCGGGATGATGAGTGTCTTTTGTATGGTGATTTTAGATATTCAACGCTCCACTGACATCACGCTTTGACCTTCCAATTATTTCAATATCATCTGTGTATTCGAGTAATTGGATGGACCATTGGAAGATTGTGCCTCTAGTGTTGACGGCTAAGTTTTGCACAATTCTTTCCAGAACAATGTTGAAGAAGTCGCATGACAGTGCATCGCAATGTCTAAAACCTTTTTTGACATCAAATACATCGTTGAGATCTTTTCTGACCTTGATAGAGCATTGTACATTCTCCATCAGAACATCAGACTTTGACATAATACGGCAGAAAGGATCTTATACACAGTGTTAAGGAGACTGATGCCTCTGTAGTTGGCGCAATTTAGAGGATCTCCTTTCTTATGTATCGAACATACTATGCTAACATTTTGCAGATGAGTTGGTGCATGCTCCGTACCAAGTCATCGCCTGCTGCTTTGAGTAGTTCGGCAGCGATGCCGTTAGCCCCAGAAGCTTTTTTTTTACTTCAGTTTAGATATAGCTATCTTCACTTCGTCGAGGTCATGTAGGTGGAATTGTTGATCTGCGTCGCCTAGGTTGAGTGGTTCTTACAGCGGAATTCGGTTCGTCATCGCCGTTTTATAATTTTTAAGAAGTGGTCTTTCCATATTCTCAGCATCGACTGCGGTTCTACTACGATGTTCCCCTGATCATCTTTACAGGCTTCGGTTCGTGGCTGGTACCCTTCGGAGTTTTTTTTTACCTTTTGGTAAAATTTACGAAACTCATGTCTGTTGTGACATCCCTCTTTCTTCTCGATGGCGCGCTATTCGTGCTATCCTTTTTTCCATCTAAGAAGCCGGTGTTCCTCTCTCCTCTTCTACTCGTAGAGCTCGCGAGCAGCTCTAGTCCTTTTGTGCAGCGCCGTTTTATATGCCTCTTGTTTCGCTGCGTGCGCTTGTCTATATGCGTTGTCAAACCAGGGGTTTCGCTGTGGTGGCCGTGTGAAACCTCAGAGGCGTCATTAAGTGCAACTTCATTTTCGGAAGCCAAACCCTTTTTAGTGACACATTTTAAGAAAATATCTCTAAAAAACAAAACAGTTGCTAAAATACAATGAAGCATTCGTCGCTTTTACTGCGCGATATTCGATATTCATATGTTGGAGGATATGTAATTTAAAACTTTTTGGAAGTGTACAACATTTTTCAGACTGAAACTTCTTCAAATGGCATCAACAAACTTATTGGTGCAATACAAACCAATTAGCCTTTATATTTTATGATATAAGATTAAAAAACCATATTCGTCATGGAGTTTCTTCGAAAAAAGTTCATGGAGTAATTTTTGATTTTAAGCTTAATTTTTTACATCTTATAGAATTCATTATGAACAAATCCTACTCTCGGTTAGGACCCTTGCACACTTTAAGCTAAGATCGCCACGTCCAATGTATGCTCGTCATAATCGTTCTATCAGACCAATAGTGAGACAAAGTAATGTCCGTAGTAGTGTGGAGAATATTGCTACCGCTGAGGCTTCAGTTGCAGAAAGCGAAAATGAGCCTCTCAACACATCGTTCTCAAGCGTTGGGCATCTCTGTGACTTCATTGTGGTGAAAAGATCTTGGCCTACATCCTAACAAGATTAAATTTACGCAAGAACCGAAGCCGCTTGACCACCAAAAGCTACGTATGTTCGTGAATTGGGCTCAGCAAAAACTTGTCAGGCGGTATTAGTCAGGTAGCAATCCACACGTATGTACTTCATCATCATTGCATCCCGAAAAAATGACCGTTTGGTGTGGTACATCTTCCATGATCAAGACCTGTACGTTACTGTGAATAGGGATCGCTACTATTCAATGATAACCAAATATTTTTGGCCCCAATTGGATGATATAGACTTGGAGGACATGTAGTTGCAACAGTTCACAATTAATTTATTAGAAACCAAGTTGGGAGAATGTGTCATCTCACGACATGGTCCAATCGCTTGGTCAAATCGTTCGTGCGACTTAACGTTAGACTATTTGCTGTGAGACTATGTCAAGTCTATGGGCTATGCCAACAAGCCAGAGACGATTAATGAACTTCGTACGATTGTCAAACTTGAAATTGCAGCATCGAAAATATATTTGAAATCAGCCATTCATAGACGTCAAGTCGCAATGCATTTCAGGTGGTTTCCTTTTCTATTTCATCTTTCGGAAAAGTTGTAAAAAAAAGTTTGAACGTTGAAGTTGCATCCCAGCTTTTATTAATAATTTCTATGAAATATTATTTCCTTTTTTGCAATTCAAATTTAATCATACGTGGTTTTGACTGTTATCCAACAAGACGAACGATTATAAAAGAACATTTTGAACTTTCATAATCCATTGAGTAAACTATTTAATTGAATTGCAAAACTATGCAAACACAGTAAAAACTTCCATAGCTAATGGAACACCACTATACTCTGTACCACTACTTGTTGAATAAAATTACTTTGTTCTGGCTGATGGCAAGAGTCACAGCTTCTGAGGAGTAGTTTATAGCACAGAGTGTTGTCCTAACAAACTTCAGGGCAAATGATGCATAAATTTGGGGGCAAGTACAAACACCAAATTTCATGCTGCAAAATGCACATCTTATGCATAAAATTTTCTATATTGGCTAAGTGATTTGTTCTTTTTCAATATATCCAAGAATGCCAAGCAGTCTTCAAATACCCTAAAGTTTTGGCTATATTTAAGTTTTGTGTCTTTAAAAATAAAATAGATTTTTTTAAAATTTTTTTTTCTTAGAGTCCTTTGAGATTTTACCAATATTTGAAAATAAATTAAAATAAGGATACAATATTGTAAAGTGTAAAGAAAAGTCTTCCTTGTTTCGACTTTGGATTTTATATCGATGGAATGGAATAATTACTGTGATGACATCCCCAGACAACATTGCACTAATGGCAAAAGCAGCCTTAACTGTCAAATGGCATGATGCAATATAAAGGATTGCATTTTTCCAGAATCTCAATCACACAAGTTGTGTCGGTATCTTCTTTTATTTGAATGTGGTTGTGTAACATATTTTTTTAATCAGTTTTCATCAGGTTGAAAGTAAAGCGAGTATTTTTTTCTATTTTGAAATGAAACGCATTATTTACAAATGTCGCGACTTTTGTTGTCATAGCAAAAGTGAGTAAAGCAATTAAGGCAAATGAGAGAGTCTGGCTTTGTATAGTCAAATAAACTAAGTGATTTCAGTATAGCGTCATCAAAGACGTTGGTAACGGTACGAGTATCTGTGACTGTCATTGTGTCAAAAAGTGCTCATATCTAATAGCTCTCAGCGAGTTGAGTAATCAAGGATTCAAGAGCTTTTGTTATCTGAAAGTGTTAGTGTCGGGCGTCGCTTCGTTGTTGGGTGTAAGGGACATGATTTTTAAATTACAGCCAGAAAGCTAAGTGTGTTGTCATCGTCAATTCTATTTCAAGTACTTTGGTTCCCTTGATTAAGTTACATAATTTAATTAAACCAAGCATTATGTTAACTTTTTTTTAATTTTAAAAGTAATTTTTGATAAAACGTGTGAATGAGTTTTTCTAGTCTCATCAAAATTGAAAAGTGTCAATATCGTCTCGTCAGCAAGGTTTTTTTCTCGTGAAGAGTGTATATGAGGACTCGTCTCCTATCGTTTATTAAATTTTGTTTATTTTTTAAAAATTTATCTTTAGTTAGATAATATCTTTTTTTTCAAAAGTGATAAGGATGGATTCAATTATGAATGAAAACAGTTTTTTTATATAAACAATTACTGAGTTTTTTTTTTCAAGTTGTCTTTTTTTAATGAATAAAACATATTTTTATTTATATTTTGTATACATAACTTTTTGTTTGAAACTTCCTAAATAAAAACTTAAATACTGCAAATATTGTTTTATTTTTCTCATAAATAAGAAATTTTAATAATACATTTTTAGTTAAATGTTTTTTTTTTTTTTTTGTGAGCTGAAATTATAATATCTGAGAGTACTTGTTGAATAAATGATACTGACGGGAATGCTAATTATTCAACTTTTTTTTTAATTTCAAACGGTCAACTTTTTGAGGCCCTTAGTTAAAAAATTAAGATTTTGCTACAAAAAAGTAAAACTTACTTACTTACTTAAGGGGGCGCTACAGACCTGTGTGAACTAGGGCCTCACCCAACAAACTTCTCCATCTAGCTCGGTCCCTAGCTAGATGTCTCCAGTTTCGCACTCCATGTTGGGTGAGGTCACCTTCCACTTGTGCACACACCTTGATCCGCGGTCTTCTTCTTCTGCGCTGTCCTGTGGGTGTGTATTCGAAGACTTTCCATGCCGGAGCATTGGTTTCCATGCGCTCTACGTGACCCAGCCATCTTTACCCTTCTGGCTAAGTCTACGTCGCTGTACAGCCCGTACAGCTCGTCGTTAAATCTTCTCCTCCACTCCCCTTCGATGCATACGGGACCGTAGATCACACGAAGAACTTTCCTCTCGAAGCGACCCAAGATGCTTTCATCCGCTTTTGTCATGGTCCATGCTTCTGCACCGTATAGCAGGACAGGGATGATAGGGTTCTTATAAAGCAACACTTTGGTTCCTCGAGAGAGGACTTTACCACTCAATTGCTTTCTTAGTCCAAAGAAACAGCGGTTAGCAAGAGTTATTCTGCATTTGATCTCAGCGCTGGTGTTGTTTTCTGCGTTTACAGCGGAGCCTAGGTAGACGTAGTAATTGACTACCTTTAAGTTACGTCTGTCGATGGTGACATTTTGACCAAGACGTCGGTGTTGTATGTCCTTTCTTGACGACAGCATGTACTTTGTTTTGCCCTCATTAACCGTTAAACCCATTTTTGCCATCTCTGCCTCAATACTCACAAAAGCCCCATTGACATCACGCTGAGTTCTCCCGATTATGTCAATGTCATCAGCATATGCCAGTAATTGGACAGACTTTTGAAAGATAGTGCCTCTAGTGTTGACGTATGAGCTCTGCACTATTCTTTAAAGCACGATGTTAAAAGAATTGCATGACAGCGCATCACCTTGTCTAAAACCTTTTTTGACATTAAAAGGTTCTGTTAAGTTGTTTCCAACCTTTATGGAGCAGCGTGAATTCTCCATGGTCATCCTGCACAAACTGACGAGTTTGGCAGGGATGCCAAAACTAGATATGGCTCTATACAGCTCGTCCCTGTAGATTCTGTCATATGCGGCCTTGAAATCGATGAAAAGATGGTGGGTGTCAATTTGGTGTTCTTGGGTTTTTTCCAGGATCTGCCGTAATGTGAATATTTGAACAACTGTGGACTTTCCTGGTCTAAAACCACACTGATAAGGACCTATCAGGTTGTTGACGATGGGCTTTAGACGTTCACATATTACGGCCGAGAAGATTTTATAGGCGATTTTAAGTAGACTGATTCTTCTATAGTTGGTGCAGTTAAGAGGGTCTCCTTTTTTCAGGAAACAAAGTAAAGAAAGTAGAAACAAATAATAATTAAACGTCTTTGATTCCTTTAATCTAAGAAATATTTTCTAAACGACTATTTACAATTTCGAAAATATATATAAAATATTTTAATTGATTGTGATGATAGAATAATGTTCGTTCGATGATGCATTATGTTAATTGTTTGTATTGAACAGAAAAATTTGGGGCAAGAAATTTAAGAACTAAGATTGTATTTTAAAGCATTATGTTTATGTGGAAATATTATAAGATTATGTTTTTTTAAAGTATTCAATTTTCTTTAAAAATATGTGGAATCAAAAACTTATTTAAGTTGTTTATGCTTAATAAGATAGAAACGGTTTGTCTGACGAAAGTGTTCAATATCATATCTTTTTACATCTTACAACCATTCCTGTGAGCGAGTAATCTGGGCAGGGACCTTCAATTTTTTAAGTAAAATCCAAATTTTCGTTCTATGCTATTAGTCAGCAAAAATACTTAACCTATTAGCTCTTGAATTGTACAGATTCAGACACAGACACTTTTTCTTACAAATAACCCTAAAAAAAAGAAATCCATCGGTGTCAAGTCACATAGTGTTCGGTGTCAATTAACATCGCCACCACGTGAGATAACACAGCCATTTCGCAAAAGAGCGTTTAAAGCCGTTTTTCACTTCTTCGGATGACAAGCTTGGTTTCCCAAAGCAGCTCCTTCTGATGTTTTTAAATGCTGGGCATACTCCTTTGAAATGAACGGAATCCTCACGCTGTACCATGTTGCATATTGAACAAAAGAGTGGTAGATCACTTCTATGGGGTATGAAATTTAACAGAAGCACCTCTCCTCTTGCTCTAAAGATATGTGAAATTTTTTGGGTGCTATGAGAGTCCTTGAAATTGTTATGGGAGCCCAAGTTAAGTTCCAAGGTCCTGTAAATTTCTCTGTGAGTGGATTTATCTGCGTCTTCTCTCCATTTATTTCTTATTTTGTCATCTATGTGCTCAATAAATATGTAAAGGGTTTCCTTCCATTGGGTTCTTGAGCCCCAGTTCAAGTGAAGAGGATAGTTGTAGATCTCTGTTAGGTCCAGAATATCTTTATACCATAATGTGTTATTGGTGACTGCAAAGTTAATAAGTTTTCGTGGTAGTCTATCTGCATCCATTTTAATTGCTTTAAGTATATAGTTGATATTGAGTTTAAGGGTTTGAATAAATAAAGCGGACATTCCTGTTTCATCATCATCATCAACATATAATTCGTTGAAAATCCGGGTAGTTAAAATGTTCTACGAAGGTAATATCTTAACAGTTTTTCAACCGTATCAAATTATAAGCGGCCCCATGCCTGGGCACCATAAAATAAAATGGATTTCGCTACTGCTTCAAAAACTTGGTATTTTGCACTTTGAGCGATAATACTTTGAACACGATTTATCCATATTTAATTAATTGCACAATTAGCTTGTGATAGTTTTTTTTGTTAAATATGTTTCCATATTCAGATTTGAGGTGAAAATCATTCGTAGGCACTTGTATTGTTTAACTACTTCGATTGAATCTCTCGCAAATACCCATTTCTCCGATCTGGACATTCTACCTCCACCACTTTTGAATATCATGATTTTTGATTTGCTTAGGTTAAGCTCAAGTTCCCAAAGATTACACTATTCCGCAATACGATTAATCATCATATGCATAGATTCGGGTGATTTAGCCAAAATGCCAATGTCGTCAACCTACAAAAGAGCTTTGATGTGCATTTATGCGAAAGTGATTCCACCTGGGAGGTGATCAAGGAGGTCTTCGATGTAAAGGGCGAGAATTGATGGTTGTAAACCACTCTGACAAATCGCTTTACAGCTGATTTAGTTTCATCGTACAAGCTTTGTAAGGTTTTACCAAATTTGTGGCTCGAACCATAGTTATATAGCTTGTTAAACATTTTTTTTGCTATCAATGGTGTCAAAAGCAGCTTTAACGTCTATGAAGAAAGCATATAACTTTTGGTTTTTAGCAATAAAACTTGCTGCTATGCTGCGTAACAAAAATATTTGATCGGCCGTGGCATAACCAGGACAAAATCCAGCTTGAAATTCTTTCAGAAGCTTGTTTGCGTTGATCCAAAGTTCTAGCCAGTTTTGGAGAATACTTGTACAAATTTTAGCTGATGAGTTCAACAGTGAAATTCCCTTATAGTTGGCTGGAACTTTGGAGTCTCATTTTTTAAAAACCGGGTAAAATATTGCTTGCTTGAAACCAATCGGAATGATTCCAGTTTCTTGAATTCTGTTGAACTATATTTAAAAAATTCCATGGGTATTCGGTCTAATCCTGGAGCTTTTAGATCCTTCGCCCTAACTAATGCTTCCTCAACTTGTGAGGTCGAGATTGGCTTATCTAAGGTGTCATTAAAATGGTTTGGTCTGCTGGAGAGAAAGTACGAATTCTTCATAGGTGGGCCTGAATGGTTTGGAAGTGACATTTAAGAGTTTCGACTGTTAACTCAATGTTTACTTTTGGTTTAATTCCTTTTATTTTATTTGCTGCTTTCCAAAACTCCGAAGGATTGTTGCAGTTTGCAAGTTTTTTGTCTTCCGATTCAAAATGTTTCTTTTTTTTTTTGCTCGACATAACTTCTTGTAGTGACTGTTTGCTGTATTGTAGAGTTCCTGGAAAGTTGCCGTGTTGAATTTTCTAAACGACCTAAGGTAAGCAAATGTCTTCTGACTCGCTTTTAAACACTCATTATCAAACTATTGATTTCTGAAGTTTTTTTTTTAATTTTATTTCCTGAAAGAGTATGGTTTGGAATAGAGAGTTTAATTAAATCTTCTAGATCGCTCTGATAACAGGTTTTTAATATTAAGCCTATAGGTTTCAGCCATCGAATTGGCCCACACATATTTTAACAGTAGCTTAACACGCATGTTATTCACTTCGACACCTTCTAGCCCTATTTTTGCAATAAAGAAATATGGTCGGAGTAAGGGAAAGAATCGACTTTAAAATCTTCAATGAGGGAGCACCAGTCTCCTCCTAAACAGCAATAGTCAATTAAAGTTCGATGTTTGCCTTTGACGTAGGTAAATTCTCCGTGGCACCGTTTTGTTGGAAAAATACGGACCGATAATGCTACCAGCACATAGCCAACACCAAATAGTCAATATTTTTTGGTGCATTGATTTTTCGACAATCACTCTTGAATTATCATTTCACAAATGCAGCTAATTTGCTTATTGACGAATTTATTAAATGGTTCTTTCACTGTTGCAATTTCTTGCCACAATTGTCGTCAATAGTCAGTGACATCTCTTGAAATGGTCAAAAGGCTTTGGCCTCAGTCAGTACCGTGTCAATGCAGTAGCAATATTTTTTCCAATACGAGCTGAACAAGCATGTACTGGTTTTTTCACATCTCCAACAGATGCACATTTGTAGTATTAAATTGATCAAAAAAAAAATCACGAAGTGAATGATATGGATTTCGATTTGAGGCCCATTTTTATTATGAGACTGAATAACGTTTACGCATTACTCGATTTTGTATTTTTCATTGGTTCAAATTGAATTACACTGAAAATGAGAATTGTCAAATAAAATGCAAAAAGGAACTTGACGTTTGGGTGTGGTTCACATTCAACATCATGCTTTAAATTTAAACACTCTTTATAGGCATCCGAAGTATTTCATATGAGCGATGCCCAATGCAAAAAAAAAGGAGGCGGATACAATGAACGACGCACGCCTTCTTGGTCTATTAGCCAATATTTTCCATTTTTCTGAAGATGACTTTTGGTAACTTCTACAAATTTGAAAAGCCTGGCTTAACTGGTCTGTAGGTTGAGCTTGTTAATGTAAATAGTTAATAGTGCCATAACTTGGCTTAAATTAAATTGGTTAAAAATAATCTTACACCACTGGGGTACCTGTATATTAAATGGGCTATTAACGGCTTTAAGCCATATAAATCTGCAGGTTCGGATGGTATAATTCCAGCTCAACTGCAAGAAAATGCAAGTTTTCTGATACCCATCTTAGCAAAGATCTTCAAGGGATGCCCTAAATAGGCACACATCCTGATGTCTTGGAGGCAAGTTAAAGTCGTTTTTAGTCCAAAAGCTGGAAAATCCAGCCACGTTAACCCTAAAGACCTAAGACCTATCTGCTTATCATCATTCCTTCTCAAAACTTTTGAACGTTTGATCGATATCCACTTAAGGGTAAGTATTGATAAGTCCCTCCTTTCAAAGGCTCAACACGTCTACAACAAAGGGAAGTCGGCTCTACACAGTATAGTACGAACAATCAAATATTTCCTTCATCATAAAGAGTTCACCTTAGTTTCCATCTTAGATATAAAAGGTGTCCCAAAATTAACGCAAGATTTGAATTTGCAGCCATTTGTGCAGTGAAGTGTTGCCAACCCTGAAAAAAAAAACAATTTGACAGCTAACAGTATAGGGTTATTAAAAATGGAGCGTTACACGATAGAACAACGTGTCTTCATTATTAAAGAATATTTCAAAAATAGTGAAAGCTTGGCGGCTGCAGTTCGAAAATTTCATACAAAATATGGTCGGAATAGTGTTTTAACTTCGTCAACTGTGAAGAAATTAATTGAAAAATTTATGGAGTATGGATCCGTTGGAGACGCCAAACAAACTGGCCGTCCAAAAACAAGCCGTTCAAATGTGGATGTCGAAGCAGTGCGTGAAAGTGTTGCTGACAATCCAGGAACCTCAATTCGACGTATACTCACCAAAGATCTGTGTCTTCATGCTTACAAAATTCAATTAACACAACAATTGAAGCCTAATGACCATGGACAGAGAAGAGAGTTCGTTGAATGGATTATTGAACATCAACAAATGGACCCTGATTTTTCGAGCAAAATCATCCTAAGCGATGAAGCACATTTTCATCTTGATGGCTTTGTCAATCGCCAAAATTGTCGCATTTGGGGTTCGGAGAACCCATATGTGATTGTCGAAAAACAAATGCATCCACAACGCGTGACTGTATGGTGTGGATTTTGGGCTGGAGGCATAATTGGGCCATATTTTTTTGAAAATGATGCTGGTCAAGCAGTGACTGTTACTGGTGCTCGATATCGCGACATGATTACACAGTTCTTTCTGCCAAAATTAGATGATATTGATGTGTCCAATATGTGGTTTCAACAAGACGGTGCCACATGTCATACAGCCCGTGAAACAATTCAATTACTGCATAAGACATTTCCAGGTCGTGTACTCTCTCGTTTCGGTGATCAAAATTGGCCTCCTAGATCGTGTGATTTAACACCATTAGTCTTCTTTTTATGGGGTTATTTGAAATCACAAGTCTATGTCAACAAGCCCACAACCACCCGTGCATTAAAGGAGAAGATTCAACGTTGCATCAACGAAATTCAGCCACATTTATGCAGAATGGTCATGAAAAATTTCAACAAAAGAGTGCGCATATGCATGCAAAGCCGTGGAGGCCATTTGTCCGATGTGTTATTCCGTACATAACCCTATCCTATGTACTTTACGAGTCAATAAAAATATAACTATCAAAAGACTTAAAACGGCGTTATCTATTTAATTCAAATCTTAGGTTAATTTTGGGACACCCTTTAGAAGGTGCATTTAACAATGTCGACACATCTGCATCTATTGCACGTGTATTTTAATATCTGAAGGTAGATAACTCGATCAGCGAATTGATGAATCAGCAGGATTATAAATTCAAAACTGGGCGATTTTACTGCACAAAGGAGTGTCAGCAGAGGTACGCCACAAGGTGGTGTCCTATTCGGTGTACCACTTAAATTCTCTGTACAAGCAAAATATTTGGGTCTCATTTTGGATAAGAAATTGGCTTGGAAACTTAATATTCAAGGGAGAATAAACAAGGCCACAGCCACCCTGTTCTAATGTAAAAAAGCCATTGGTAATAAATATGTCCTATAGACCCGCATTACACACTGGCTACTCCTTATGGAGTAGCAGTATTGTGGACGACGCTAAATATAGCGACAAATCGCGATAAACTCAGCAAAGTCCAACGAACAGCCCTGCCTGTGTATGATATTAGCACTTCGCTCTACCCCCTCCGCCTCACATGGTGTTCTGTTCCATCTAATACCGCTGGACATTTTCAACAAGCAAATGGCTGCTTACAGCCATACGGCTTCAAGCCTCCTCTTTGTGGATCAATAATGGAATTGGCCACACCAATATTTTCAACTCGTTCAGAACTATAAACGGTTATATTGACTACACCATACCCCATCCTCAGTTGAATAACTATAGCTTCAAAGTGACTATACCTCCCAGGTCTTCTTGGGAGAATACATCATTTTTGAACGATGATCCTATAAACTTTTAAACAGACGGATCAAAAAGGCGTATACAGAGATAGACTAAACTTAAGTCTCTCCTTTCGTCTACCCGATCATTGTAGCGTGTTCCAATCTGAAATCCTGGCTATAAAAGAAGTCCTATCATGGCTTAGAGAAAACGTAATATCAACTAATGATTTACACCTCTTCTCGGATAGCCAAGATGCGTTAAAGTCCCTAGACTCTG